>NC_056733.1:1622066924-1622079424 GCF_019279795.1 Protopterus annectens | reverse complement strand
AACAAGTGAAACATCCAAAAAGGAAAACATGTCCTTTCCCAGTCTTTACATGAAACTTCCCCATAACACTAACTTCCAGTTTGTCTGAATAGTGGCACCCCCTCTGCATCACCTCAGTAATGCGTGCTAACCCTAAACCTGTCCCCACCCCAACCGTAACCCCACACTGTACCTTAAACAATCCTCCCAGTGACACTACCACTACACACGACACACTCATAGACACAAACACTCACCAAACACACACACCACATACATAAGATATGACCTCTTACCTAACCCCGACCCAACCCTAAAATACACACACTCTCTTACAAACACGCAACACCTATACCCTTACCTAACCATACCCTTACCCTAACACCCAAACACACCTCTAACCCCTGCCATTCCCCACTCAGCAGTTTCGAAGAAACCGCACTTCAAGATATCAGATGTTCAACTATCTGTACATTCGACAATCTTGACCACCCCTTGTGTTTGTAAGACAAAGCTATGTTTGACAAAACAATATATATATATATATATATATATATATATATATATATATATATATATATATACAGAGAGAGAGAGAGAGAGGTGTGTGTGTGTGTGTGTGTGTGTGTGTGTGTGTGTGTGTGTGTGTGTGTGTGTGTGTCTGTGTCTGCTCTCTTTCTCTCTCTGTCACTATATATACATATATTTACACACACTCAAACATATAGTTGTTGTGCACTTTGTCAAATAGTGACTTCGGGTCGGAAAAGAAATCAAATGCACTTTTTGTCAAGCATATTCTTATTGAAAGTAGGACGTTTGAATAGGTTTTTATACAAAAAGTGGGTTGGGAAGGAATGTATGGGAGTTTTTGTGGGTTAGGGTTATATTAAGGACTAAGCAAGGAGATAGATTTAGTAGTGTGTGTGTGTGTGTGTGTGTGTGTGTGTGTGTGTGTGTGTGTGTGTGTGTGTGTGTGTGTGTGTGTGTGTGTGTATGTACATGTTGTAAATGTTTTGGAGTGTGTGAGTGAGTATGTTAAACTTGAAAGTAATTTGCTTGACTCTGTTGATGAATGAGTGTGAGAGCAAATGTTAATGGGGTTGGTTTAGACTAAGGCCTAGGTTAGGGGATAAATGTTGTGTTGTGCTTGGTTTTACATGTGTTTATGTCTGCCTCATCGTCTTGCTAAGTAATACTGTTATGGAAAGGGATAAGAGTTACCATACATGAGTGAGGTGAGTCAGGGTACTTACTTCATTCTCTACTTTCAGTATTGCATTCACATTGCATTGTTGGAAAATGTATTCCAACAAATTTTATCTGTTGTCTGCCCATATGACTTGGAACACATTAATATAAAGCTCAAGATATCAATATCTTGGGTGAATAATACCTCTTTTAAAAAGTGAATCTTGGGAAGCCATTTATAGCTACACTGCGGAGACAAGCCTTTATGGTAAATGAATGGTATGGAATGTCAGCTAGATGATAATATGGTACGATAAGAACTGTCTTCTCAAAAACAAGTAGAAATGCATAAAAAGCTGCACAATATGATATGCTGTTGTAATTGACCAAAGCAGAGGTGGCAGTTGTTGTAATTAGGGAAGCTGTTCAGTGCATATGCAATAGGACAGGGTATTTTTTTCTATTTCTTTGGAGGAAATGTTACTAATTAGAATCCATGAGCACTTTTAATTTATAATGCATCACAGAGTTTAACAACATCCTTTATGGATTTATATTCCTTTCTTTCTTCATCTGTCTATTTCTCCTTCTACATATTTATGTCTCTGAAAGTGTCATGTTTGGTGTCCCTACTGTTGTTCAAGGTGAAATTGCTCAGGTATTAGTAGCGCAAAGAAAAAAAGACGAAAGGCATAGTACCAAGCATTGTTTTCCACAGGAGAGTATTGGCAGTGCAATTTCAAAGTGTGAATCAGCAATTATTAATTTTTTGGGGAGATTTCTCCTTTCTTCGAGTTTAATGACATAGAGTTGTTACCAAAATTACATTTCTTCAAATGTCAGTTAACCGAGTGCAGTTTGCCGAATATTCAATATTCGAAGTCTGAGTTTGCTGAAGTACATTTTATCGAAGTGATGAATGTGAAGCTGGTAGTGCGAGAAGTACAAGTGTACAGTGTTTATGCACCTTCTTGTCCACCGTACCAGCTCTGTGGCTTGGGGGATAAGTAAGTAATGTTCGCAGGTTATACCATACGGGAAATTAGTTTTAAAGCATCTTAGCATTTAAATGAAGATCGCACTACAGTTAAGATTGTGAAATCCACTGTTATTGTTATTGCAGTGCGATCTCACAGTAGGTATATATAATTTGCAGGTGGTGTGGAGGGTGCAGCCCCCCACATGGGGGTGCAGGGAGGCATGTCTCCCTACAAAAATGTTAGGAAATGTATGCTTCTTGTGTTTATTTTTTACATAGGCGTATTTTTGGTGTTTTATGATTCAGCAAACTCAGACTTTGGAATATTGAATATTTGGCAAACTAAGAAGAAGCAGACCTATCATACCATGTTTACAGGGAGAAATATAAAGGAACAGTAAAAGTTGCTAGATATTTTTTATTGCTGTAATCTGTAATACTTACTATTCCTAAAGGAGCCCATTTACAGCTAGACAAAAAATCTACCCTTTATACCGTCAGTAACTAATAGTCTCCATACAGCCTAACTATTGAATGCATAAACCGTGTTAAGATAATTAATTTGACTTAAAAGTCTTACTAAAGAGATCTGTAAATAGAAATATGTTACTATGAAGATACTGACATGGAAAGTTAAATGAAACAAGTAATGAGAACAACAATGAGCACACAATGTGATCTTCCAAATGTCACTCGTATGTTTTATGGCAGTAAACACAACTGTCTGAATAAAATGTATTTCATTAATAATTAAGTTGTTTGTGTAAAATGCAAACCAATGACAAAATATCAGGTCACAGTGAAATTGTAAATGGCTTCTTTGTCATATTTTTCAGTTATTCAAATACAAAATAAATATACGAAAAGTGAGTTGGAATCCTTTAATCATTTATTTATTTATTTTTAAGTGATCCAGTCTCTCATTCTGCTTGCCAAAAAGCTTACATTTAAAACCAAAAATATATTTTATTTACAGTTTGTTTGCTCAGAATAATCTCTCCAGAGAAAATTTTGAAAACTTTAATTATCTGAAAGAAACACTCAGTATTGTTGTTTTTGTATCAGAAAAAACATAACCCAATTCAGGATTACATTGTGTTTGAAGATTTTTGCTGGAAACCACAAATTAAATGTAGCCAGGCTAACAAATGGGGAGTGTCATGAAGAAAGTATCAGATATGCATAGAGTTTAGATGTAACCTAGCATTAGCAAACACGAGCAATGGTAGCATATACAGTTAGTGCCATATTTAGACAGTATTGTTCCAGAATGGATTTAAATTAACACACTGAAGTGCCATCTTTATTGGCGTATACATGGTGTTTAAATCGTTCCCTGAAAGTCATGGCTTGAATGAATACATTCCTCGAGTGTATGCTCTGATTGTAAACATATTTGCCAAATGTGTGCATGTGAGTATAGATGCTTGCAGATAAATGAATTATGTCTTTTGGTTTCCTCCTATATAGAGCAGTTGTTTGAGAGTTTGAGTAATGCCTGTGTGTCAGTGAATTTTAGTCTGTGTGTATCTGAGTGAGTGATGGACTGAGTGAATGAGTGAACATGTGAGTGAGTAAGTGAAAGTTTGGACATTTGCATGGTTTGCATTATGTGTATGATTGATAGAGTTATGCAAATGTCAGTCTGGAGGGTGTGTCTGTGTATGCATCTGAGTGAGTGATCATTGGGAGATTACTGTGATTTGGTATTTTTGTGTTACTATCCAAGCCGCTTGCAGTTTGTGTATGGGATATATTAAATGAGCGGATAAGTGATTGGACATTTGTCTGATCTGCGGATTGTTGGTGTGTGCATGTGTATAAGCCCTTGCAGTGTGTGTGTGTGTGTGTGTGTGTGTGTGTGTGTGTGTGTGTGTGTGTGTGTGTGCGCGCGCGCACGTGTGTGTGTATGTGTGCATTTGTGTACATATGTGAATGGGTGATCGAAGCTGTATGTGAATTGAATATGTGTAAGATGTATGTTTGTTTTGCAGCTCAGTGTTCTAACAGGCTATCTCAGAGCCGATTATATTTTGAGCGGGTGGGGGCTTGCCCCAAGGGGTGTGTGGGTGACTTTCTCCATACATAAAAAAACCTTGTTTGTGCATGTGTTTGCTATGTGTGAGTGCGCAGCTGTTGAGCAGTGTTTCATTTGGCATTGTATTTGTGCTCGAGCATGTGTAGTTCATGTGTGCAGGCTAATCAATGTCTGTGTTTCACTGAAGTGTTTTCTTTTTCAATAAATTGATAGTAGGTTAGTCTATTCCCTATTATTAAGGACTATACTCTAAAATTAAAATCCTCTACTGCTGTTCAATTTAGAGCTGGGTCGTGAGAAGTCCTACATTTTCTTCTTATTTTTTGTTTTACACAGCCAACTATATGTATAGGAGGACCATGGTACTGTTATAGAGATGCATTCATGGCCCAGTGGTTGAAGTTTGTTACCCTAATCTCTCCTCAGTCTTTACTAACACTTATCCTTTCTGTGGCTTATATATTCTTGAAGTTTGTTACCCTAATCTCTCCACAGTCTTTAGAAACACTAATCCTTTCTGTGTCATATATTCTTGAAGTTTGTTACCCTAATCTCTCCACAGTCTTTACAAACACTAATCCCTTTGCGTCTTACATATTCTAGTAGAAAGACTGCATACTGTGTGGTGCAAACACTTTCCTTGCAAATCTCAAAGAGAAAGAGTAGGCAATTTTGGAAAAATCCTCTAGAAGATAATCAAAACATGAAATATAGGGACAAGCATTCAAAACAACATAAACTACCAATAGTCAAAACAGTTAGAACTCAGAAATACATCTAAAAAGAATCTACTGTAACAAAAACACTAATTTTTAGGCAAAAAAGCATTTATTAGGTGAACAAATAAATAAATGCATTTTTGGTACTGTATTAACAGCATTTCTAGGTAGAATAGAAACAGTGTACATTTGCAGGTAAAAATAAATAGTAGCATACAACCACCACACCACCCACTGCTTTTGAATTTTCTGGTATATTTGCTTAGCCTCCCAGTATTCCTTCTGATCCAATATGTACTTAATACTGCTAATAACTGTGCCCCTGAGAAAAAAAATATGATCTTCTCCAACTTTTATTCAAAGCTATAAGCAAATGACAGGTTATTAAGATACTTGTGAATTACATAGCAAAGGTACAGCTCACAATCAGGGACGTCACCCCCCCCCCTTTTTTGCTAAACTGATATCCCTACTGTATTCTCAATCTCTCGTTATCCATGGCAGGTTTAAGACTGATTTTGTTACTGCTCTATAAAAAAAAAGAGAATACGGGTGCCCTTGTCAATTTCACACTATTTCTTGTTTATCTTCACTTGCTGAATATGTAAAAGGTTAGCCAAATAACTAATCAACCTGTTTCTGAAAATCTATTCTTTGTTTATCCTTCTATGAACAGCAGGGTTTAGACAAACATACGGTAGCACAATAACATTAATATCTGATAATGATAGTCTGTTGTAATATGGATGCTGAAACACTTACTGTCACATACTTTGAAGATTTATATAAAGGATTTGATGATCACAATCTTATAGCAAAGAATTATAATTTAGAGATATTACACAAGCTTCCACTAAAATGTTCCCTAGCTACTGTATAAAAAAAGAGATTCATATTGCTAGACTGACAACTCATTCAACAAGTGCTGATCCTTTGAAACCAAGCTATTAAAATCACTTTGAGTGAACATCGAAGTAAGGTCATTTCTGGAGGGAGACAAGACCCCTGGGCGCTCCACATGTGTGTGGCACTCCCTACACCCTTGGACTTGTATAACCTTAACCTGTGGTCACACAAGCACAGGTAAGGGATAAAATTCTGTTGTCACTGAAAGTATTCTGAGCTGACTTCACAGCATCAGCACTTGCTGAAAGAGTGCTCAATCTACTGACATGTTCCCAGAAAATGATCTATGCATCTAAAGAATACAGGCATGTATTTCCATCCTTTTACATTTAGGTCTAGTGTTCCACGGGCATCTGTTCTAAATGTTCTTCTCTTCCTCATCTTCAGTGCTTCCTTATCATGGGATCAACTTGTACTTTCCATGTCCAAATGATCTTGCTCTCCTTAGAAAAGACTGCAACTCTTACATTGTTACTGCTATCAAATTAACTGATGAACGGGTTATCCTTAGAAGTGAATTCAGCTATAATGTTTGTGCTACTAAACTAACTGATGATCTAGTTATCCTTAGAAATGAATGGAGCTATACTGTTATTGCTACTAAACTAGCTGATAAACTGCTTACCCTTAGAAATGAATGGAGCTATACTGTTAGTGCTACTAAACTAGCTGATGAACTGCTTACCCTTAGACGTGAATGGAGCTATACTGTTAGTGCTACTAAACTAACTGATGAACTGGTTATCCTTAGAAGTGAATGGAGCTATACTGTTAGTGCTACTAAACTAGCCGATGAACTGGTTATCCTTAGATGTGAATGGAGCTATACTGTTAGTGCTACTAAACTAGCTGATGAATTTCTTATCCTTAGATGTGAATGGAGCTATAATGTTAGTGCTACTAAACTAACTGATAAACTAGTTATCCATAGAAGTGAATGTAGCTATACTGTTAGTGCTACTAAACTAGCTGATGAATTTCTTATCCTTAGATGTGAATGGAGCTATAATGTTAGTGCTACTAAACTAACTGATAAACTAGTTATCCATAGAAGTGAATGTAGCTATACTGTTAGTGCTACTAAACTAGCTGATTAATTTCTTATCCTTAGAAGTGAATGGAGCTATAATGTTGGTGCTACTAAACTAGCTGATGAACTGGTTATCCATAGACGTGCATGGAGCTATAATGTTAGTGCTACTAAACTAACTGATAAACTAGTTATCCATAGAAGTGAATGTAGCTATACTGTTAGTGCTACTAAACTAGCTGATGAATTTCTTATCCTTAGAAGTGAATGGAGCTATAATGTTAGTGCTACTAAACTAACTGATAAACTAGTTATCCATAGAAGTGAATGGAGCTATACTGTTAGTGCTACTAAACTAACTGATGAACTGGTTATCCTTAGAAGTGAATGGAGCTATACTGTTAGTGCTACTAAACTAGCCGATGAACTGGTTATCCTTAGATGTGAATGGAGCTATAATGTTAGTGCTACTAAACTAGCTGATGAACTGGTTACCCTTAGACGTGAATGGAGATATACTGTTAGTGCTACTAAACTAGCTGATGAACTGGTTATCCTTAGATGTGAATGGAGCTATAATGTTAGTGCTACTAAACTAACTGATAAACTAGTTATCCTTAGAAGTGAATGGAGCTATACTGTTAGTGCTACTAAACTAACTGATGAACTGGTTATCCTTAGAAGTGAATGGAGCTATACTGTTAGTGCTACTAAAGAATGGAGCTATAATGTTAGTGCTACTAAACTAACTGATAAACTAGTTATCCATAGAAGTGAATGTAGCTATACTGTTAGTGCTACTAAACTAGCTGATGAATTTCTTATCCTTAGAAGTGAATGGAGCTATAATGTTAGTGCTACTAAACTAACTGATAAACTAGTTATCCATAGAAGTGAATGGAGCTATAATGTTAGTGCTACTAAACTAGCTGATGAACTGGTTATCCATAGACGTGCACGGAGCTATAATGTTAGTGCTACTAAACTAACTGATAAACTAGTTATCCTTAGAAGTGAATGGAGCTATACTGTTAGTGCTACTAAACTAGCTGATAAACTGGTTATCCTTAGAAGTGAATGGAGCTGTAATGTTAGTGTTACTAAACTAGCTGATGCTGTAATGTTAGTGTTACTAAACTACCTGATGAACTGGTTATCCTTAGAACTGAATGGAGCTATAATGTTAGTGCTACTAAACTAGCTGATGGTTTGGTCACCCAGAGAAGAGACTGCAGTCATAATGTTACTTGTACTAAAAAGTGTTAGACTTAAACAAACACATAATTAGTTTACAAAAAAAATAATTACACTTGACAAAACTATGGTCATTCTCTGTTAAACAATTTTGAGGCTACTATGCATATCTAAAAATGTCATATTTTCAAAGACTTCATTGTGGAAGCAGAAACTGTTTCACATTTCAGGATCTCATTACAGTCTATAATTCTGCACCTCTTTTCACTGTACATCAGCAATATTCTAATAAAAGTAAATAAACATCAAAAAGCCTCCAATGTTACTTTTAACACCTTATCACCTGAGCTTCATAAGTGAATTATTAAGAACATCCTTCATACAAAAGTGGAATATGTCATACCGCAGAAAAATCTGTCACCTGTTGGTTGATACTATACAACAGTCACAAATGCTCAAAGACTATATTTTGTACTCATACTTTGGAGCTGCAGCATCACTTTAGCACTTTAAGTAATGTTGAGTCCATTTCTTGTTATACTTTCTCCTTAAATTTCATTACATGGAAATATGCCACACTGCAGACAGACCTATTAAAGACAATCATTGATTACACTCACCTTCTATCACAGGGGTCAAGACATTTACTGACAGTCTTCTAGGGTTGCCACCTTTTCAAATGCCCAAAGAGGGACAATTGTGGTACAAACATCAGATTTTGCAGGCCAAAACATACCCACAGCCAGTTCAAGGGACAGAGCTTCTCTTTTTTGCCTAAATAAAAGCTTTTGCTTGTAGCATTTTAGTTGCTTATTCTGTTTTTTATAACATGTAGGTGTTTCAGAAACAGAATAACTGTTTTATGCAACTATTACATAAAATATAGGAAATAATTTTGCCCTAATATCTCAGGACATTTCATAGGTTCATAGGTAGGTACTAGGCTATTGGCTGTAGGGCCTATGTAAGCCTAGCCAAAAAGGTACCACAGCTTTCACCACCCAAGAAAATTATTTTCCTGTGCTCCTGTCAGGCAGAGCCACAGAAGTGATCCCCAGGGTGAATTTCCTATTTCCCATGCAATCAAGACTTTTCTTGAAGAGTGCTAATGAGGAGCTTTGTTTGATATAGATAGGTAGTTTGTTCCAGAGTATAGGAAGTCTCTGGGACATTAACCTGTCCCTCCAGCATGTTCTGTTTATTGTGGTGACAAGGTTTAGGTCCCTAGAGCATGTAGCTTGGAGAGAGTGGGATTTCTTTAAGTGGAGCATGTCCAGCAGCTCTGGGTTTGACATAGCTTTGTATGTTAGGCAGAGATCGCCTCTGAGTAGGCGATATGCGACAGAGTAAAGCTGGAGTTTTTTGAGACGGTCTGCGTAGGACATCTATTTGAGGCTGATAATCCTCTTTGTGAGGTACTTCTGCAGCCTTTCCAGTTGTTGTAGATGTCTTCTGAGGTACATACCAAAAGGGGTATTGTACTCTATAATGGGTCTAATGAGTGATGAGTAGAGTGGAACAATTACCTCTTTTTTCCTAGATGAGAAACCTTTTGTGATGAGGTGTGCCACATAGAAGGATTTCCTGACTACTGTGGCGATGTGATTATCAAAGGAGAGACTACTGTCCACCTGTGTCCCAAGGTCTCTTATCACACTTTCGGTGTTAAGTAGACTACCGCCTATGTGGTAGTTCATGGGTACAGAGTTTTTACCAAAAGGGATGACAATGCACTTTTTGGCATTGAGCTTGAGGCTATGGATTTGACACCAGGCATCTGTCTCAGTGAGGCCCTTTTGTAAGATGTCCACATCATTAGGAGTTTTGATTATGGCTCCTAGTTTGCAGTCATCTGCGAACGCCATTAGCCATAGTCCTTCTGTGTTAGCCTGTACTTCATAGAAGTAGATACCAAACAGGAGCGGACCCAGGACTGAACTCTGTGGTACTCCACTTGTCATTGGTCTGAAGTCAGATTTGGAGTCTGCTACTTTCACAGTGTGGGTTTTGTCAGTGAGCCAGTTGGTAACCCATCTTGTGACAAAGGAATTTATACCTAGTTTAGTGAGTTTATCTATAATTCCAAAGTGGGTGATGGTGTCGAAAGCCTTGGTGAGATCTAGATAGGCTGTGTGAACCACCTTACCCTCATCTGCAGCTTTGGTGACTGGTTCAAAGAAGTCTATCAGGTTTAGGAGACATGATCTAACTTTTACAAACCCGAACTGGGTAGGGTCCAGAATTTGGAGATTACTAATGTCTTTGTTTATAAGTTCCATGATGATACATTCCATGGTCTTGCAGACCAGGCTCGTCAGGCTAATGGGGCGGTAGTTCCTGGGGTGTGTGGTGGATCCCCCTTTGTGGAGTGGGATAACCATCTCTGTGCACCATTCAGTGGGCACAAAGCCTGAGGTGAGGCTATGATTGAACATGGTACTTAGGTGGGGTGCCAGTTCATTCTGTAGTTCATGTAGAACGCAGCCTGGGATGTTGTCAGGTCCCATGTATGCTGTGTTCTTGGCTTTGGAGTGTGTGATTTTTACCTGTGCAGCCGTAATTACAGGAACTTTGCATTCTTCCGGTAGAGAGATGGGCCCTTTAGGGGGTGAGAGGGGTGTAAAGTTAGCACTGAACCTATCTGCCAGGATGTTGGCAATATCAGTTGGTTCTGTTTATTTAGTGCCATTGTGCTGTAACTCAGAGCAGATATGAGTGTTGCCATTGAGATTCTTGACATAGCTATAGAATGCTTTGTGGTTGTCTTTAGAATCAGTGGCGATTTTGTTTTCATAACTAGCTTTGGAGGATTTTATGAGGGATCTCATCTTCTTACTGAGGCTGACCAGGGAGTTCATCCAATCATGGAAGTTTACTCTTTTTTGCAACAATTTCTTTCTTCTATTGTAGAATTTGTTTATGGCAGGGGACCACCAGATTGGCCTCCTTTTTTTGGAGGATAGCATCTTGGTTCTGTTAGGGATAGCATGATCCATGCACTCGTGTAAGTGCTTATAAAGTGCATTTGTGTAGGATTCAGCAGTCGTACCTCTATTGTCCATCTGCATGGGTGTCATTAAGTTTGCCACTTCTGTCTTAAGAAGTGTGAAGTTGGCGTTGGAGAAATTTTTTACAGTGGTTTCCCTAATGGGGGGTGGGGGCAGGATGTGGATGTCTAGGGTGATTAGTTTGTGGTCGGATCTGACCAACAAGGAATTTACCTCTGGTGTGGAACACCAGTCGCCCATGTTGGTAATGGCCAGGTCTAGGATATTGCTGCCCCTGGTGGTGGTGTGGATAAGTTGATACAAGGCATTGGAATTTATGAATTCCAAAAACATTGAACAAAAGAGTTGGTACATGAGTAGTTTTCCCAGTTAATGGTGGGGTAGTTGAAATCGCCCATTATTAGGGTGTTATGTTGTACCCTAATATTTTCCAGTGTATCAAGAAATACGGAGTGGGAATCCTGGGGCATGGTGGGGGATCTGTAGCAAGCTACAATTTGGATTGCAGTCTTGCCCAGAGTTAGTTGCACTTGGATAATCTCGGATGCATTATGCTGACCAACTAGCCTGGAGGTGTGGATATCCTTAATAAATATGGACACGCCTCCGCCTTTAGTGTTTCAGTCCAGGTTAGGTGTCCGAAAGTCGTGGTATGAATTATATGGTAATGCCTGGTAATGCAGGGGTGCTCTCAGGAGCCTTAAACCAGGTCCCTGTCACTGCAAGATGTTGATGTTCTCCATTTTAAGGAGTGCCTCGAGTGAGTGCATTTTGAGGTTTAGACTTCTAGCATTAAGTAGCATTACCCTCAGATTTTGCTTGCTTGTACCTGTTACAGTGGTGGATTTGTCATTTGATCCTTGCCTAAAAAAGGCACTAAAGGGGTGGCAAGAGCCTTAGCCAGTATCCGAAATCCCAAGGGCGACAGGTGCAGGCCATCTCTGGCAAAGCATCGTGGTCTGTCGATCATGTCATCCCAGGCAGACAGATACTGGATCCCCTTAGAATGACACCAGAAGCTTAGCCAATTGTTGAAGTCAGTCATTTTGTCCTTGTACTGTGGTATCATTCTGGGAGTCTATATTAAAAGACCGAATGTTCACAACCGCAAATACAACAACTGCGACATGTAAATGCCGAACAGCTGAAACAGAGAAACATGTAAACATTGAAATACGGAACACCAAACAGATTTCCTTGGCCAGCAGGGTGTTCGTGGGGAAGAGGAAATGTATCCTTTTCCCAACTATAGTGTGATTTCCGAGTTTCTATATATAAGTAGGAAGGTGTGGGGGTGCAAAGGGACTTGCCCCCCTGCAAAAGTGTGTTTATTGAGGTATGTTTAAGTAGGTTTCACTTACCTGTATGGTGCTGTTTTCAGAAATGTGTTCAGCATTCCGTATTTCAATGTTCACGTGTTTCGTTGTTTCAGCTGTTCGGCGTTTACATGCCGCAG
>NC_056733.1:1622046924-1622061924 GCF_019279795.1 Protopterus annectens | reverse complement strand
ACTCAAACCCTTTCATGGGTTATATGAACACATTTTAGTTGATTCATGGGGTTTCTTGATTAAGATGGGAAAACAAAATTTTGATCCTACCTATGTATTTATTACCATTGACATAAAGGATCTGTTTTCTGTAATCCCACATTCTATAGGCTTACAATGGTTTGAAGAAATCTTGCTTGATTTTTTTTCTGTCCCCAAATTATTCCAGATTGGTTATGGAAAACAATGAAATGGTACTCAAAAACAACTTTGTCTTTTTTGAGGGTGAGTACTACAAACAAATGAATGGTGTTGCCATGGGCACTACTTGTTCCCCTGTATTCACCAAAAATGTGTTACTGTATTAGGAGCAACATTTTATTTTCCCATTACCGCATTTCAAAAATGTTAGGTCTTACTTTTATTACCTGGATGACATATTTATTGTTTGGGAAGGTCCTGTAGAGAGCATTGATGTTTTTATGTCCTGCATTAATAGTGCTACTGATGTTTTGGTTTTCAGTCATACAGTGGAAAAGAATGATGTAGACTTTTTTGATGTTAGCATTGTGAAAGATCTTTCTAGTAACAGGTTTATCTCAAAAAATATTTTGGATGGGGAATTCCAAGATGGCTGCACACTGAGTACCAGCTTGTTTTTAGCTCTCCCAGTGTGAAAACAGAAACACAGCAGAGAAGCACAGTAGACTTGTGTTTATGAGTGAATTTCAGTAACTGGCTAGTAAGTACACTGCCTCCCAACCAAGAATAAAGAAATACGGAAGACCTGGAAAAAAATCAGCTACAAAAAGTGAGGAAGAAACACTGACTAGGGAGAGTTCTGTAGCTGCTCAGCAAAAAGTAATGCAACCTTCAGACATGACTTCAATAACCTAAAGGATTATATAAGACAACTGCATACAGACCTGGTTAAAATAAACAAAACACTGATACGGTAAATTAACACAAACAACAAAAGGCTGGAACAAATGGAAGAAGCTTTAAACAGATATTCAGATGAGATGATAAAGCTGCAAAAATCAAAGGTCAAAATGAAGAAAAGACTGGCTGAATATGAGACTGGTCAGGAAGAGAGGACAGAGCACATAGGTAAAACTTGAGATTTTCAGTTATACCAGGGAAGCTGTAAGGAACAGACCGCATTAAATTTATGAAAGCACAAATAAGCAACTAGACTGGTATTCCAGAGCAGGATTTATTAGTTGAATGGGCATATCATGTGTATGCTCCAGATCTAGCAATAAGAAAGCAACCTAGACCTTTAATAGTAAGGATGCAATCCTACCATCAGAAAGCATTGATTTTGTCAAAACTGTGGCAGAAGGACAAAATATTAAAAGTAGGTGACAGCAGAGTGTTGGTGGAGAATGATTACTCATTGTACACCAGGCAAAAGAGAAGTAAATTCATCCCTCTATTCAGAAAATGCCGAGACACAGGTGTGAGATTCAAACTGCTATATCCAGCTGTCTTCAAGGTATTCTTCCCTAGATGGACAAAATCATTTTTTAATGAAGTGCATGCTAAGGAGGAAATAGAGAAGCTTGTCCAACAAAAACTGAGCTGTGAAACAGAATAAGATTTAGCTCCTCGCTCTTCTGGTAATAAAGACAACAGAGAGACTGTACCTGTGAAACCTTTTCCAATATGTCAACGGAAAATGTTGGAGAGAAGGAAGGGAGCATGAGAGTTGACCAGAAGAATTGAGAGTACGTTAGAAATGAAGCAGAGACAGGATCTGGGTGATGGAGAAGAACAGTAATATAATCAGTAACTTAATGTGGGATTACAAATCATTAATTATATTTCTGAAATATGAGAGCACAAGAAAATCTGGAAACATTGGACTTCTCCAAAATTTGTTTGCTGAGTGGGGGACTCAAGTACAGTATATGCCCTACTTCATTTCATTAATGTTTGGAAAAATGCTTTGGGGAGGGGAAGAGAGGGGAGAATGCTAACTGTAAGTAAAGAAAAACACATTCTTTTCTTAATAGTATTGTATCTGTGTTGCATAGTTTTCTTTGCATGCTATTTTTGGGTGTAAAGGAGATTGTAAACGTGTTTTTATTCTCCCCTCTTCTCTTTTTCTTCTTGTGCAGTTTTTAGAAACATAGGCAATATAATGAATAACAAAAAAAAAGGGAAAAGGGAGCCTGGTTAAGGGGGCATGACAGAGTTCAAATTGATGTGCTTTTTTCATTCTTGCATTTGAAAATGACCAATTAAGGACCTTTGTTTTAAAACAGAGAGCATATAAATGAAAAAAGAATACTAAATATTATAAGGTTGTTTTTCTAACACCTGCAAATATGTATACTAAGTAGCATTTCTGCAGCATGTCTCCATGGAGACAATCTGGTAAAGAGAAACTGGAGACAGTCTGGTGGAAGGAGATTAGCTGAGGGGAAAAAAAAAAAAGAACAAAAAAACTGGCTAGGACATAATGCTCCCTGAAAACAATCAGGGGTTTTCCCAGGTGTGACAGTTTTAAAGATAATACAAAACCAGTTAGACTTGAAGTAAAGTTTTCTCAGTTTTTTTTAAATGCAATGGGGATGCTAATATAAACAGGTGCTTTTGTTTTTTTTCTTGTTCACCCTTCTTCTCTCTTTTTCTTTGTCCAGTTTTGAAAAATGTAGGCACTGCGATGAAAAAAGAACGAGGAGGGGAGGAGGTTGGGGGAGAGCACAAGGGTCTGGTTAAGAGAGTATGACAAAATAAAAATCAGTGCACTTTTTCCCATGCTTGCATGGGGAAATGACTGGGTAAAAAACATAGCCGTTATCCAGTAACAAGTTTATTACAAAGCATGTAAATGAAAAAGAATATTGAATACTGTGAGTCTTTTTTTTCTGATAAACAAGTGCACCCTTAGCAGTTTTGTGTCTGGTTTGCATGTCACTAGAAGACAATTTGGTAAAGGAAAATGGCTTGCAGCAAGTGTTTACTGAAAGCATTCAAGTCTTTTCTCAACTGAGAGAGTTATATAGATATAAAAAATTAAATAGCATTTACTAATAGCACAGGCTGTACCATGCATCATAGCATAACTAACCTTTCTTTTTGGTTAACATCAGCCTGTCTATGTAGCTATCAACTTAGAACTTATGTTCTTATTAGGAAGCAAAAACTTCAACATTTGAAGATGTTCATAGTTTTGTGTATTATTGTAAAGTTCATAGATTTTAGGAGTTTTTTTGGAGGAGTTGTTTGTTCTGTTTGAGGGCTTTCAAAAAAACAAAAAGTTGTGTAAGATGTGGCATAGGCTCAAATGGATATGACATGAAACAACTGTATAAAAAAACAACCTGCTGAACAGTATATACATGTAACATAAAAGCTGGAACTAGACATTTATCAAAAGAGCAGTTATATATAAAAAGTGGTAATAATAACTGTATAAGAAAATGATGCCTTCTGTAATGTCTTTCAATCTAAATGGTCTTACAGATAAATATATTTGGGGCAAAGGAAAAAAGGAGCACCTATATTAATTGCAAGAGGAGCTCCAATAGTGATAGAAGAGGGAAAAAAAAGATAATTATGGGAGATACATAGTACTAAGGGGCTACTGGCTAGGGAGGAGGATTACACTGATTTGCATTTACATCCCGCTTAAAACTGCTATAATGGAACTTAAGAAAAATTGAGGAGAAATAATCAGCTTTCAGCAAGGACTATTACTTATAGGTGGAAACTGGAATTTGGTTTGCAACAGTGAAGATGTGTCTGGGGAGCCTAGGATAATATAACAATGGAGGGTAGATTTTTGAAAAAAATTATGAAAATGTTTGGCATGAAAGATGTCACTTTAGTACTAGAAGTTTTGAGTGAATTTACAAATTACTCACAGAGATACAAAAACTGGGCTAGGCTAGATAGATTTTGTATCTCACAGGAACATGTGCATTTAGTTGAAGGTGTTGAAATGCGCCCAATAACTATTTCAGATCATGCACCAATAATAACTAAAATAAAAATGCAAGGTAATGAAATTAAAACAAGACACTGGTGCTTTCCCACCTACCGGTTGAAAAGAGAGGATTTTAAGGAATGGGTTGTGGAATTAATTCAGGAGCTACATATTAGTCTTCTGTAAACATAGCTAAGGAGTGGGATAAAATTAAAGTGGAGTTTAAAACTAGGTTGGAAATAAAAGAAAGGGAGATATAGCTGAACAGTAACAATAATTATTTAGAAGGATTGACAAATGTTAAAGTATTGCAAAATAGGGGGAATATTTCAGAACAAGAAAAAGAGCAACTGCAGAATGGTAAACAGAAAATTACCTCGATGATATGCATGAGTTTAGAAAGATTGCTGTTAAGCAACTGTTTTTTGATAATAATTCTAGAGCACAAAAACATTTGGCATAACAACTCAGGCAACAAAAAGTGGAAAGGGCAGTCACCAAGCTTAGAGAACCTATAACAAAGAAGATAACAAATGACCCTGTAGATGTATTAGAAATATTTCGGAAATTTTATGAAACTTTACATAAAGCAGAGAAATATGGAAATCAAGAAAAGGTACAAATGGAAATGTTTATGGAAGAATTAAATATGCCAAAGTTAGAGGTAGATGAGGGTCAATTACTAACAGTTAGGATAGGAAGGGATGAGATAAAAATGGCTATGTATAACCAATCTACAGGAAAGTCCCCAGGAATAGATGGTATTCCTCTGGAAGCCTAGAAGTTAGGACGGAAAAAGCTGATAAAGATCTGGAAGGTTTTGTTTAACAGTATTTTAAGAGGAAGAGAAGTTCCAGTATCCTGGAAGAAGGCAGTGGTAACGGTAATACCTAAAGAGGGTAAAGACCCATCGGATCCAGCTTCATACAGTCCCATTTCAATACTAAACCATGATTATAAAGTGTTTATGTCTATAATGGCTAAAAGAATGGCAAAAGTGATACCAAAATTGATAGATATGGATCAGTGTGTTTTTTGTCAAGGGGAGGCAAACATCTGACAATATTAACAGAACACTGATGATCCAGTGGGAAGCAGAATGTAAGAAAGTACCACTTTTGTTGGTGGGACTTGATATAGAGAGAGCATTTGACAGAGTAGACTGGGACTTCATGAGCAGGGGAATGGAAGCATTTGCTTTCCCTGATACAATTATAAGGTTGATTAGAAGAATATATGAGGGGATTGGAGGTATGAATTAAAGTGGGTGGGGTTCTCTCCAATAATTTCTGCTTGAGTAGAGGAACCAGACAGGGTTGTCTGCTTTTCTCTTTGTTGTTTGCATTATATTTAGAACCACTGGCAAAGAAAATAAGGGACTCAGAAATTCAAGGATATAATTGGTATGGTAGTCAGGCAAAGCTGTCTCTATTATAGGTTCATAGGTTCATAGGTTCATACTAGGCTATCTGCCCAAGGGCATTTATAAGCCTAGCCCATAGTTATGTGGCTTTCGCCACCCCTTTAGTTTGAATAAAAACTATGCCTATCATTTTTCTGTGCCTCTGTCAAGCAGTGACACTGAAGTAATCCCTGGGGTATATCTGCGATCTCCCATCCATTGGTCAAGATTCCTCTTGAACAAGGCCAGCGAGGTGCTCTGCCTCACATGTACCGGGATTTTGTTCCACAGCATAGGGAGTCTCTGGGTGATGAATCTGTCCCTCCAGCACGTTCTATTTATAACCGTGTCAAGGTTTAAGTCTCCGCCCTTGTGGTTCTGAGGGATCTAGATTTTTGAGGTGAAGCATATTCATCAAATCTGGGTTTGACATGGCCTTATATGTCAGGCACAGGTCACCTCTCAGCAAGCGGTATGAGACTGAATAAAGCTGGAGTTCTTTCAGTCGGGCAGCATAAGACATATTTTTGAGACCCTTTATCCTTTTGGTGAGGAACTTTGGGGCCTTTCAAGCTGCATCAGGTGTCTGGTCAGATACATTCCGAACGGGGCATTGTACTCAATCAAAGGTCTAATGAGTGATGAGTACAGGGGGACGATGACCTCCCTTGATCTAGATGTGAATCCCTTCATGATCAGGTGGGCGATATAGAAGGTTTTCCTAACTACTTTAGCAACATGAGTGTCAAACGAAGACTACTGTCAACTTGGGTCCCCAGATCCCTGATGACTTTTTCTGTGCTCAGTGGATTGTCACCTATATGGTAGCTAGGGGTAACCTTGTTTTTCCCGAAGGGTATGACTATGCATTTTTGGCGTTTAACTTCAGGCCATGGCTCTGGCACCAGTTATCCGCTTTCTGTGAGGCCCTTCTGGAGGATATCTGTGTCAGATGTGTTTTCGACTATGGCGCCAGTTTGCAGTCATCTGCAAACTTTGTCAGCCATAACCCTCCTGTGTTTGCTTGTACTTCAGAAAAGTAGATGCCGAACAAGAGTGGACCCAGGACTGAGCCCTGTGGGACACCACTTGTGACAGGCTTTGAGTCTGACATGGCTCCAGCAACTCTGACCCTGTGGGTTCTGTCGCTAGCCAGTTTGCAACCCATCTTGTGATGTATGGGTTTACATTCAAGCTGATGAGTTTTTGATGATACCTGAGTGGGGTATTGTGTCAAGGCCTTTGCCAGGTCGAGGTAGGCTGTATGGACTGCCTTTCCTCATCAATGGCCTTGGTGACTGTCTCAAAAAGTCAACCAAGTTTAAGAGGCAGGATCTGCCTTTGACAAAGCCAAACTGGGTTGGATCCAAAGTCTGCAAGTTCCCTATGTCTTTATTTATGAGTTCCATTATGATCCTCTCCATGGCTTTGCAGATAAGGCTTGTCAAGCTAATGGGGCGGTAATTTCCAGGGTCTGTGGAGGCACCGGCCTTATGAAGTGGGACCACAGTCGCCGTGCACCACTCCTTGGGTACGTATCCTGAGGTGAGGCTAAGATTAAACAGCTGTCCTAACTGTGGGTTTAATTCCTCGTTGAGTTCATGAAGCACACAGCCGGGACACCATCCGTCCCATGGATGCTGTGTTTTTGCCTTAGTGAGGGCAGTTCTCACCTGGGCATTGGAGATGTTTGGGGAGGCTACAGTCCTCTGGAATAGATATCTCTCCTTTTGGGGGGAGGGGGGGAGAAGTTTGCACTGAACCTGTCAGCCAGTATGTTAGCAATGTGTGTAGGTTCAGTAATTTTCACATCATTTTGAACTAATTCTGAGCATATCTGGGAGTTTCCTCCTAGGTTTCTAACATAGCTAAAGAAGGCCTTATGATTGTCTTTAGAGTCCTTGGCGATTTTTCTCTCAAAATTTGCCTTTGATGATTTTATGAGAGCTCTTAGTTTTTTACTTATAATGATCAAAGGTGTCTTACCTTTCAAGGATTTTGCTCTATCTTGTAGTAGCTTCCTCCTTTTGTTGTAGAGCTTGTTTATGGCTGGGGTCCACCAGACTGGACGCTTGCCTTTGGTACAGAGAGTCTTAGTTTTGTTTGGGATTGCCTGATCCATGCAGTCCTGTAGGTGCTGGTAGAAGGCATTTGTAAGTGATTCAGCGGTTTGAGTAATGTTTACCACTGGCTCAGGGGCCTTAAAGGAGACCACACTAGTTTTTAGAAGTGTGAAATCGGCTTTTGAGAAGTTTTTCACTGTGGTCTTTTTTGTTTCAGTTTCTGTTTGCAGATGATATTATTTTATACATGACGAAACCAGAAAGGGACATTACAGTGTTGTGGAATATTTTAAGACAATTTCAAATCTTCTTGGGATACAAAATTAATGAAGCTAAAACAAAGGCAGTAGGGGTAAATTATGTACACACACGAATTGGTCCAACAATATCCATATTTATGGGGACATGATAAAATGTATTTAGGAGTATGGATTAGAAATGACTGTGGTGGCAGGTAAGGATATGTGGGAAGAGACTAAACAGAAGATAATACAAAAATTAAGAAATTGGAAGTTTTGTTATATGGACATGGATACTAAGATACAAGCCATTAAAATGTTTCTAGTCCCTTTAGTCTTATACACAGGTCAGGCATACTTTTATCAACTGGAGGAGAAGTTGTGGATAGCAATTAAGAATGAGTTGAAGGATTTTATCTGGGAAGGGAAGACAGCAAGGGTCAAGTGGGATAAGCTGATTCTACCAACAGAACAAGGTGGACTAGGATTACCTAATTTGAGGGGGTATTTTAGAGCAACACAGTTAAGGCTCTTATACATAGCACAGGCAGAAAACTATAATTCAAAGTGGAAAAGGATGATGATGATGCAGGGAGGAAGCTCAAGAAATAAGAAGAAACTGGGATTTTGAATGCAGACTCTTAAGGAGAACAACTAAAATCATACAGAATATTATATTCATAAAATAGCAGGGAGTATTCTAAGAACCAAACCAGCACGAGAATGGAGAAAAGAGAGTTTGCTGATAGGGTTGACTGTGGTCAGGGATACAGATAATAGGCAAGAGGGGCTGGAATTTATTGTTATTGGGAGCAAATAACTAGAAAGGGAAAGGTAATACAATGGGAAAAAGCCAAAAATGTATTTGGACTGCAGGTCAAAGACTGCCTTCCCTATCAAGAATTAATATCAAAGTATAGGCAAAGGGAAAGAAATAGGGGACTCCTAAATGAAAGACCAGTACTGGTAGAGTTTTTAACAGAATCTAAAACAGAAGTTGCCATTATAAAAGGAATAATTAGTAAAGCATATACAATACTGCATGATAATTATAAGAATCAGAGGAACTTAGAAAGGACTGGGAAGAGAGATTGGATAAGCAATTCACAAAGATACAATGGTGGGATATATGTATATCCCCCAAATCTGCAACAAAGTCTAGAAGATTTAAGATCTTTGCCTGGAAGTGTTTACATAGGTATTTTTATACCCAAGTAGACTCCAAAAAAAATTTCTGAGGTGGATATCAAATATTGGCAGTGTGACAGGAAAGAAAGAGGTAGCTGGTAACATATATTTGGAGGTGTGATGAGCTGGCAGACTTTTGGGATTCCCTGTGGCCCACTCTGTCAGAGATGCTGGGTGAGCGGATTGGACTGACTCAAGAGAGGATTTTTTTGAATTATGCTACAGAATCAGAATTGCCTAGACATAGTAAAGCCTTGCTGAGTCTAATTATGGTGGCTGCCAAAAAAGCAATTACTAGAAAATAGAACTCAAAGTCTAGACCAACGTTATCAGAAGTAGGGAATATAGTAACAGAGACACAACAACTGGAATTGGGATCTTTAGAAAAGGGAAGGCGCAAACTACATAGAAAAAATGGGAATTGTGGGAACAATATATGCACAGCAGGAATGAGGTTAAAGAGGCAGGATTTGAATGAGCTATATAATGCTTAACTGTCAATGACTGGAAGGTTTATAAGTGATTTATAATGTTTACAACTACAGTTGTTTCAATGGTGTTTGTGATGTAAACTGTTTGCAACTAAAGTGATATTTTGTATGTTTTTCATTTATATAAATGTAAGATTACCTTTGTCATGTGTGGAAATTTAATAAAGATGTAGGGGGAAAAATATTTTGGATGGAACACTTCTCCATTTCCTACTTACATTATAGTAGTAGTCACCCCTTTCACCAAAAGAAAAACATTTTGAAGGGTAAAATGGTTAGAGCAGCCAGAATGACTTCTCTCTGGGATGATTTGGTGAATGAGTTGGATTACATTGAGACCTTGTTTTTATCTAGAGGTTACCCTAGGACCCTCACTGCCTCTCTTAAATACTACAAAGGTAGAATAAAAAATTCTTACTATTAATTAGCTGTTCTTGGCTTCCCTTCTTAGAGACAACTTCTCATAGAGTACAATATATAGGAATGACTTCAAAGGACCTGGGAGGAAGACAACTTCTTTCAGTTCTAAACTACAGTCAGGATATGTAAGACATACAGAACATGATATCTAAATATTGTTAAATTGTTTGTGAAATGTCAGAAGTAACCAGACTCACAACGTACTGCTGTTTTCCGTTATAGTTTAATATGTCCAAGCAGTTACACTGTCAGAGTTATTTCAATTCTATTATAACATAGGTAGAATAAAAATCTTTGCTTCTAAACAAACAGGATAGATGCACACTTTATCAATATATCTCCGAAGAAGAGAAAACAATGTCCAGTTTATATACCATTTTCAAAGGGCAACAGATGTTTTCAAAGTCCTTGCGGTTTGAATGACTGATTTCTGTTCTTCATTTTTGTATTTGAAGATTTTATGAAAAGTCGCTGTTGAACAACTTCCTTATTATTATAACAGGATGCCATTTACAGTTATGTTTAGCCAACAATAAGTCAAACCAGACAAAAACATATTTACAGTAAAGTTAATTAAGCATGTTTCATTTTTTGCAGGTGTCTTTTTAGAAAGAGACATTTATTTCAAACCTTTATCTGTTTCACCTTAACCCTTGCTCAAAAAAAAAAACCTATAAAAAATAAACTTTCTTTTTTTTTTTTGCAGTATATTTATATTTATTATTGCTATTGGGAATAATAAATATTATATATATAAGAACCTATTTTTTTTTTTATGCCCTACCCCCCAGTTTTTTCCCAGAGACCTCTGATTTTTAGCTTTAAGAGAGTTTTTAACTTAAATAACATTTTTGATAGTGGACCTAGTTTCATCACTGAGATAAACAGCAGCTCCAAAAAGGGGACCTTTAAGTGTGGTAGGTGCTTTTCTGGTAAATGGTTCTGAAGTGCTTATTCCTTGTTTGAACTTAACTTTGAGAGGTTTTAAATACTTCAACTATGTTGTTTATTTAGCCAGTGGGGCAATATAGAGCAAACACTGAAACAAAGGGTGTACAAACACTTATATGAGGTCAATAGAAAGATAGAAACTAATGCTGTGTACAGATACACCATTACTTGTAAGGATGCAAATTTTAAGTTCTGTGTTCCTGAACAGGTCCTACATCATGAAAGAGGAGGTGAATGGGAAACTAGATTAGAATACTGCAAACTTTTTTCGCAGTTGCAGTTAATGCCTGTGTAACCCTTGGCTTAAATGACCGTTTATCCTTAGTCCCCGCCTTTAAATTAAGAGCTTTGAAATACTAGCTTTCTATTCTAAATGTTTATCTCTTTAATTATTTTATTGTTCACCCAACTATATCTGTTTTTGAGAGTATTTAAATCTTGTCAGTTGAATGCTTTTTATTCTGATGATGTCTCCAGTTCAGAGATGAAAGTGCTAAATCAACTTTTTAAGTTTAACAAAACAGCAGAAAGAAATGGCATTTTGGTCTTTTATAGGGGCCACCTCTGGGCATTTTGTTGTTTGGTTCTCACACTGACAAATGTTAATTCTTAAAGCTGTGAGATGTGACATAAGGCAGTAGTAATTATTAACCTTTATAATTATGTTTGTTAACATGTATAATAAGCTCATGCTATTGTTGCTTTTGACAGTGTTGCATTGTGGGATTTAATTTATTGTTCAAACTTTTGCACTTAATGAAAGGTCTAGTGTTTCACTTAGATTTGTTTGTCCGCAATATGAATACTTAGCCATGTTCAGTCAGATAACTCTCTGATCAGATAACAAAAAAATGACCAGTCTTAGCAAGGATTAACACTTTGCAATGAATGGATACTTTTCTGATGTGTTGCTGCAACTCCTCAGCAGGTATGTATCTCTCATAGCAACAGTTCATTTACTAGCACAGACCCAACTCTAGATATTTTTGAAGACTTCCTGAAATGCATAGTTAAGAATATTGTGATTCTTACGAACTAGTGTAATAACATTATTATTATTATTATCAGTATGAAAGATGCAACTGGTCTGGTCCCAGGTGGTATCATTTATGAAAAGATAGAAAAGAAGAGGATTGGAAACTGATCTTTGTGACATCCCTTTCTGAGTGGTACATGTTATATTGGAATTATCATGGCAGTGCATTCTAAAAGTCCATTTGGGAAGATAGCCATGAAACCACTGTACAATCTCATTACAGAATCCAGTGTCTGCCAGATTGCAGAGTAGTAACAAATGGGCAGCAATGTCAAAGGTCTTTTTATTTTGTATAAATGTGGCACCTTTGAGCTTACTTTGCTCCATGTTGGAATGATATTGTTTAGTTAGAGTGTAGATAGCTGTAATGGAGCTGTAGTTTGGGCAGAAGCCATATTGTCTGTCAGTAAATACATCATATTTTATCATGTATGTTGTGTTTGCTGACAGACTATCATTTAAAGTATTGTGGTGAGGGAGCACAAATTAGCAAAACTGCAGAAGCTAATAGCAACAGAGGAGGAATACACCTTAGCCACTGGTAAAAGTAGACCATGCCTGATTTGTATTAAGTTTCACTGATGAAAAAGAATGTGAGAGGCTTACAAAGTAGAGACAATACCGAATTGTCCAAATGCTACTAGTGGGGAGCTAGTGACATCCTATTTTGCAGGGCTGTGGATCGTAATTTTTACCAACCCATAGGTATATACCACAAGCCTTCAGAGTAGCAACTCATAATCAATATCTATCTATTTATTTATTTATTTTACATTTGTTTACCGGGATAGTCTGACTGAATACTTGTCCATTTTCAGTGGAGGCCGGGGGAGAAAAGCTCCAAGGTGCAAACAAAAATACATTACATAATACATAAAACAAAAATATAAAGTATACAGAAACATTATTTACAGATTATTTCAGAAAAACAAGTGATGTATTTAGTAATCGACAGATTTATGTAAACTAAGGAACTAGAAGTCTCAAGATAGTTGAGAAATACTGGAGTAATTATCTTTGTTGTTAACACGTGACTGGTGTTCTGGTAAGGTATGGTACAGTGCCTTATTATTATATAAACAGTCTCTTCTCATACGTTATATATAAAAATAATAGTATCAATTTAAAGCAGCTATGGTCACTATAATAGGTTAGCACTTGCCTTTGTTGGGTGGCCCAGTTCTATTGCTTGTTCCAACTCGATTGCTTATTATGTGTGATCAGAGGCTGTCTGTGGATTGGATTCCTGAATGAGCCATGGCTTAAGTAATGGGCTTAAATTCTCTAAAGTTTGTACACAGTACAAGTTGAAAACAAAAAGACAGTTAAAAAAAAAATCAATTTTGGGATCATGTTGACAGAAAAAAATGAACATAAACAGTTTTCCAATCTTGCAAGTAGGTTTCTGTAGCTCAAAAAATTGTCAACACAAGTTAATAAGGAATCTGAAAGAATATATGAAGCATGAAAATCAAAGTTGAAAAAGGGCGAAGGTAATCTTTAAAGTTTCTACTATAACAGTGGCATGTGACACCTCAGCAAGTTTTTGGGGATATCAGTCTATGTTGTTGGTATCCAGTACATGTCAAATCATCCAAATCAACATCACTAAAAACAACAGCACTTTATTGAGTGAGTCAAGCATTTGAGGTTGAGTGTTCTTCAACAAAAGATAAAAATAATAAACACCCAACACCTCATTAATTAAAAAATAAAAAAAATAAAAAAAAAACTGAAGTTTTGTTGCTGTTGCAGTTGTGCATGCAAAGCACAAATTTTTTTTTTTATTTAAACTATTTTAACTTTTTTTTAACTATTTTTAATGATTATATGTACTGTAATATTACGCTTCATCAGACCTTTAACTTTTTTTTCACTAGCTTGGATTTTTTAACTTTGCTTTTCTGATGTTTCTGAGCTCACTTTTGCTTGTTACTGTACAGTTAATTTTAATGTACATATTTATTGTTAATATATTCTAATGAATCAGATAATAAACATTTTTGAACACATGCCAGGACAGATTAAAGAGATGCAATCAATCATGGATGCCACAGAAATATGCATATTGACTGTGTCATAAAGAACAGCTTTGAAGGACTTACAGCACCTTCCTATTTTAAGGAGTATGATGCCAAACCTTGCAGGACAAGGCCTGAAAAAGGTTGTACTCTGTGCCATAAGCATTTTCTGTGTGTAAGCCAATACTGTCTGACACAGCTGTTTGACAGACAGATGTTACCATTTTCAAATCTCTTGCCTATGATACTAGTTCTCTACAGACCTCTGTACTGACTACATGTGCCACAGGAAATAGCAGTGGAGGCTGTTACAAATAACTGGAATCAATGTATGAAGTAAGAAAGGAGTTAACGGGTATGATTTGAGAAATCTGATTTAGTCAGAATGTGGAAAAGGAACTAGCATGTTACTGTCCTCACAACAGTGAGCAGTACAATATCAATGCTTCTTTGCCAAGGAAGCTGTTTCTGTTGTGTAGTATACACACTGTCCCAGAACTGAACCACATTCTGTCTAAGGAGGTATTGTATATAAGGCAGTACTCAATGCAGGTGACACAGGAGCACTAACAGCACGACATGCTCCGAATAATCATTTCACTGCCATGCAATCACTGCATGTAATTATATATCATTGTGCAACATAAACATGGATACAAATAACTAGATACAATGTTTTTTATGCAATGCCAGTACTTTCATATAATGTTGCCTTTTCCTGGAATTGAAAATCAAGTCATGTAAGTGTACTCACTAATCACATGTTGATGAAAAACAAGCACCACAGTTGAAGTCTTAACACAAGTCTGTCACTCCACCTATGATACATCATTACATCATATGATTATGTTGCAAACAGTATCATTGAGATAAAAGGGACGGGGAGGTCTCTCACACTGTAAATGTGCACATAACTGTGGTGGATGTCTTTTATGCTTTACAGTATAAGGTCACACAATGCTAACAGTCACTGAATGTGGGTTTTGAACCCCTAAGCATTTGACTATAAAAAATACATGATATTGTAGACAATGAATGTACCATGGTAGAAGTGTCACTACAACTAGGAGGTATAGCAGTATTTCAAGGTATTACATTATTGTTATTGCTGAGGGGGATATGTGTGTGTGTAACTGCACGCACACACACACACACACACACACACACATATATATATATATATATATATATATATATATATATATATATATATATATATATGGATCTATTTCACTTGACCTAAAACTTATTTGACTGACACCAAATTGACCTA